>NC_042958.1:2397944-2422544 GCF_901001165.1 Salmo trutta
GACGATTTTCACAGTGTCTTCTGTCTTAAAACAGGTGTGTCTATTTATAGGTGTATTCATCTCATCTCCTGTATGCTACCTGATGTCTCCTCCACCTTCCTCCTGTATGCTACCTGATGTCTCCTCCACCTTCCTCCTGTATGCTACCTGATGTCTCCTCCTGTATGCTACCTGATGTCTCCTCCACCTTCCTCCTGCATGCTACCTGATGTCTCCTCCACCTTCCTCCTGTATGCTACCTGATGTCTCCTCCACCTTCCTCCTGTATGCTACCTGATGTCTCCTCCACCTTCCTCCTGCATGCTACCTGATGTCTCCTCCACCTTCCTCCTGTATGCTACCTGATGTCTCCTCCACCTTCCTCCTGCATGCCAGCTGATGTCTCCTCCTGTATGCTACCTGATGTCTCCTCCACCTTCCTCCGGCATGCTACCTGATGTTTCCTCCACCTTCCTCCTGCATGCTACCTGATGTCTCCTCCTGTATGCTACCTGATGTCTCCTCCACCTTCCTCCTGCATGCTACCTGATGTCTCCTTCACCTTCCTCCTGCATGCTACCTGATGTCTGCTCCACCTTCCTCCTGCATGCTACCTGATGTCTCCTCCACCTTCCTCCTGCATGCTACCTGATGTCTCCTCCACCATCCTCCTGCATGCTACCTGATGTCTCCTCCACCTTCCTCCTGCATGCTACCTGATGTTTCCTCCACCTTCCTCCTGCATGCTACCTGATGTCTCCTCCTGTATGCTACCTGATGTCTCCTCCACCTTCCTCCTGCATGCTACCTGATGTCTCCTCCACCTTCCTCCTGCATGCTACCTGATGTCTCCTCCACCTTCCTCCTGCATGCTACCTGATGTCTCCTCCACCTTCCTCCTGTATGCTACCTGATGTCTCCCCCACCTTCCTCCTGCATGCTACCTGATGTCGCCTCCACCATCCTCCTGCATGCTACCTGATGTCTCCTCCACCTTCCTCCTGCATGCTACCTGATGTCTCCTCCACCTTCCTCCTGCATGCTACCTGATGTCTCCTCCTGTATGCTACCTGATGTCTCCTCCACCTTCCTCCTGTATGCTACCTGATGTCTCCTCCACCTTCCTCCTGCATGCTATCTGATGTCTCCTCCTGTATGCTACCTGATGTCGCCTCCACCATCCTCCTGCATGCTACCTGATGTCTCCTCCACCTTCCTCCTGCATGCTACCTGATGTCTCCTCCACCTTCGTCCTGCATGCTACCTGATGTCTCCTCCTGTATGCTACCTGATGTCTCCTCCACCTTCCTCCTGTATGCTACCTGATGTCTCCTCCACCTTCCTCCTGCATGCTATCTGATGTCTCCTCCACCTTCCTCCTGTATGCTACCTGATGTCTCCTCCACCTTCCTCCTGCATGCTACCTGATGTCTCCTCCACCTTCCTCCTGTATGCTACCTGATGTCTCCTCCACCTTCCTCCTGTATGCTACCTGATGTCTCCTCCACCTTCCTCCCTCATGCTACCTGATGTCTCCTCCACCTTCCTCCTGTATGCTACTTCTCCAGTGTGATACCTACCTGGTGTCTCCTCTGTAGCTCTGTCTCCACCTAGTCCAGAACCTTCTCCAGTGAGATACCTACCTGGTGTCTCCTCTGTAGCTCTGTCTCCACCTGGTCCAGAACTTTCTCCAGTGTGATACCTACCTGGTGTCTCCTCTGCTCTCCTCTGTAGCTCTGTCTCCACCTGGTCCAGAACTTTCTCCAGTGTGATACCTACCTGGTGTCTCCTCTGCTCTCCTCTGTAGCTCTGTCTCCACCTGGTCCAGAACTTTCTCCAACTCATCCAGAATCTTCTTAAGATACTTCATGTTGTCATGGTCAAACAGCTTGTGCTACAAAAGGAGGGAAACTGGGATTTTTTTAGGCTTTCATGACATCATCCAGAGATGGTAAACAAACAGTTCCATGCTGAAAAGGGGTGTAGTAAAAGAGCATTGTGGATTTGAGTCATGACGCTGTACCTTTAAACGCCTCGTTTTAGCCATATAGGCATCTTTTAGCTCTGGGTTTTCCTCCGCTAGCTTCTTAAGCTCTGATTCTGTGTTCCCAATCTGTGCTGTCACACACAAATACAACCACGTTATTATTATACCCCCAAAATACCACGGAGGTTAGTGTGTGTGTGTGTGTGTGTGTGTGTGCGTCTGTGTGTGTGTGTGTGTGGTGTGTGTGTGTGTGTGTGTGTGTGTGTGTGTGTGTGTGTGTGTGTGTGTGTGTGCGTCTGTGTGTGTGTGTGTGTGTGTGTGTGTGTGTGTGTGTCTGTGTGTGTGTGTGTGTGTGTGCGTCTGTGTGTGTGTGTGTGCGTCTGTGTGTGTGTGTGCGTCTGTGTGTGTGTCTGTGCGTGCGCATGCGCATGTCTTACCTCGTATACGCGTGGTGGCGTAGGCTGGGATGTGTGAGTCCACAGTGATCTCTGGGTGGAGTATAGAGCCGTGTGTATAAGCGTCCATCTGAAGAGAGTCTAGTAGTTCTCTGTAGTGCTGGACTCTGTGGTAATACATACTGCCTTCCTCAGGGATCAGCTTAGCCGTTCCCTCTACAGACATACAAAACAGACCAAGAACGGAGAAAACAGAGATGGTTAATGAACAAGATGATTATAACGAAGCAGCGTTACCCAAACCTCTCCTGCAGTACCCACAGCCGGCCCAGTTAGTCGATATGTTTCAGAAGCACTGCAGATTCAACGAATGAAGGGCTTGATCATTAGGTGATCATTTAAATCAGTTGTGTTAGTTCTGGAATAAATCAATGAAGTGGGCTGGCTGAGAGTACAGGAGGAGAGGTTTGGGAAACAATGAGATATATATAATTCGAATAAAGGTTTATCCTTCTGTTTTGTCTGAATATAGAGACAGACAATTAATTTAAAGTGTGAACCTGTAAAAAGGTATTGCCATTAGGCATGGGCAAGTTAAATTAATATTACATTTTGATTCATTTGAAAAGTATTACTCAAATACAATCATATATGTGCTTGTATTTGGAGAGATATTTTTTCTAACAAAATCAGTAGAAGCGATCCTCTCCTCTCCGTATGCTTACCGGAACGCCTCCTCGTCTGCAGTAGACTAATGCTGAATAACATGAGACGGATCCATTTAAACCAAGACCACAGGGGAACAAAATTAAACTGATAATAGTGAATGAAAACAAGAGAGGAAAATAACAATAATAATGATCATGATAATAATAGTAATAATAATGACAAAAATAATAACAATAATTATAACAATAATAATAACAATGATAATAATAATAATAATAACAATGATAACAATAATAATAACAATAATAATAATAATAATAACAATTATAATAACAATAACAATAACAATAATAATGAGGAAGAACAAAAGATCAAAATGAACAGCTGGCAGAGTGGAGGCAGGGATGTTCAGAGTGGAGGCAGGGATGTTCAGAGTGGAGGCAGGGATGTTCAGAGTGGAGGCAGGGATGTTCAGAGTGGAGGCAGGGATGTTGAGAGTGGAGGCAGGGATGTTGAGAGTGGAGGCAGGGATGTTGAGAGTGGAGGCAGGGATGTTGAGAGTGGAGGCAGGGATGTTGAGAGTGGAGGCAGGGATGTTGAGAGTGGAGGCAGGGATGTTCAGAGTGGAGGCAGGGATGTTGAGAGTGGAGGCAGGGATGTTGAGAGTGGAGGCAGGGATGTTGAGAGTGGAGGCAGGGATGTTGAGAGTGGAGGCAGGGATGCAATAAAAAGGGGAACAAAACTGAGAACTGAAAATCAATGTGTCAATTTGATCAGGGATTATACATTGACACTTTGGGGGTTGTTGACGTGTCTTAGGGGGAACCCCTAATGAGTTACCCAGCCACCCTAGCCCTCTCCTAGTTATTGGCTACAGTAGGGCTAGGGGTTAGAGGCTAGGGGCTAGGGGTTAGGGTTAGGGGTTAAAGGTTAGGGGTTAGGGCTAGGGGTTAAGGGTAAGGGGTTAAGGGTTAGGGGTTAGGGCTAGGGGTTAGGGGTTAGGGCTAGGGGTTAGGGGCTAGGGGTTAGGGCTAGGGGTTAAAGGTTAGGGGTTAAGGGTTAGGGCTAGGGGTTAGGGGCTAGGGGTTAGGGATTAGGGCTAGGGGTTAGGGGTTAGGGTTAGGAGCTAGGGGTTAGGGTTAGGAGCTAGGGGTTAGGGGTTAGGGGCTAGGGGTTAGGGGTTAAGGGTTAGGGGCTAGGGGTTAGGGTTAGGGGTTAGGGGTTAAAGGTCAGTGACTTGCCATCTCTGAAGTTCTGGTCTAGATAGTCCATGATCTGAACAGGGTCTGTGATGACGTTGTCATGGTGAACGAGGACTGGTACCTCTCCTGCCGGGTTCAGTCTCATGAACCAGGGCTCGTTGTGTTCACTAAGAGGCAGACTGACGTCATACTCCTCACAGCTCAGTCCCTTCTCGGCTATGGTCAGACGCACCTAGACAGGACAGTCACAGCACAGTTACATCTAGACACACCTAGACAGGACAGTCACAGCACAGTTACATCTAGACACACCTAGACAGGACAGTCACAGCACAGTTACATCTAGACACACCTAGACAGGACAGTCACAGCACAGTTACATCTAGACACACCTAGACAGGACAGTACAACACAGTTACATCTAGACACACCTAGACAGGACAGTCACAGCACAGTTACATCTAGACACACCTAGACAGGACAGTACAGCACAGTTACATCTAGACACACCTAGACAGGACAGTACAGCACAGTTACATCTAGACACACCTAGACAGGACAGTCACAGCACAGTTACATCTAGACACACCTAGACAGGACAGTACAGCACAGTTACATCTAGACACACCTAGACAGGACAGTCACAGCACAGTTACATCTAGACACACCTAGACAGGACAGTACAGCACAGTTACATCTAGACACACCTAGACAGGACAGTACAGCACAGTTAGTTAAGATGTACAGCTCAGTCCCTTCTCGGCTAGGGCCAGAATCATGTACACAGATTCACAGAACTAGAATGAGATTATATTTCTATGCACAGGACAACACAATTCAAATTTGCATCAGACCCACTCAGCAGCATCACATCTTTCTAAACTACGGCCCAGGCCCACCAGCAACACACATCAGTCCCTTCTCTGTTATGATCAGACCCCCTACAATACAGCTCCACCTACAATACAGCTGCACCAACAATACAGCTCCACCTACAATACAGCTCCACCTACAATACACCTACAATACTGCTCCACCTACAATACAGCTCCACCTACAATACAGCTCCACCTACAATACAGCTCCACCTAGAATACAGCTCCACCTACAATACAACTCCAGCTACAATACAGCTAAACCTACAATACAGCTCCACCTACAATACAGCTCCACCTACAATACAGCTCCACCTACAATACAGCTAAACCTACAATACAGCTCCACCTACAATACAGCTCCACCTGCAATACAGCTCCACCTACAACACACCTACAATACAGCTCCACCTACAATACAGCTCCACCTACAATACAGCTAAACCTAAAATACAGCTCCACCTACAATACAGCTCCACCTACAATACAGCTAAACCTACAATACAGCTCCACCTACAATACAGCTCCACCTACAATACAGCTAAACCTACAATACAGCTCCACCTACAATACAGCTCCACCTACAATACAGCTCCACCTGCAATACAGCTAAACCTACAATACAGCTCCACCTACAATACAGCTCCACCTACAATACAGCTCCACCTGCAATACAGCTCCACCTACAATACAGCTCCATCTACAATACAGCTACACCAACAAAACAGCTCCACCTACAATATACCTACAATACAGCTCCACCTACAATACATCTACAATACAGCTACAATACAGCTCCACCTACAATACAGCTCCAATACAGCTACAACTACAATACAGCTACACCTACAATACAGCTACATCTACAATACAGCTCCACCTACAATACAGCTACAATACAGCTCCACCTACAATACAGCTACAATACAGCTCCACCTACAACACAGCTCCACCTACAATATATCTACAATACAGCTCCACCTACAATATATCTACAATACAGCTCCACCTACAATACAGCTCCACCTACAATACACCTACAACACAGCTCCACCTACAATACAGCTACAATACAGCTCCCCCTACAATACATCTACAATACAACTACAATACAGCTCCACCTACAATACAGCTACAATACAGCTATAGCTACAATACAGCTACAATACAGCTCCACCTACAATACAGCTACAATACAGCTCCACCTACAATACAGCTACACCTACAATATAGCTACAATACAGCTCCACCTACAATATAGCTCCACCTATAATACACCTACAATACAGCTCCACCTACAATACAGCTACAACTACAATACAGCTACAATACAGCTATACCTACAATACAGCTACACCTACAATACAGCTACACCTACAATACAGCTACAATACAGCTACACCTACAATACAGCTACACCTACAATACAGCTACACCTACAATACAGCTACAATACAGCTACACCTACAAAACAGCTACACCAACAATACAGCTACAATACAGCTACACCTACAATACAGCTACACCTACAATACAGCTACACCTACAATACAGCTACAAAACAGCTACACCAACAATACAGCTACAATACAGCTACACCTACAATACAGCTACAATACAGCTACACCTAAAATACAGCTACAATACAGCTACACCTATAATACAGCTACACCTACAATACAGCTACATCTATAATACAGCTCCACCTACAATACAGCTACACCTACAATACAGCTACACCTACAATACAGCTCCATCTACAATATATCTACAATACAACTCACCTACAATATATCTACAATACAGCTACAATACAGCTCCACCTACAATACAGCTCCACCTACAATACAGCTCCTCCTACAATATATCTACAATACAGCTCCACCTACAATACAGCTCCAATACAGCTACACCTACAATACAGCTACACCTACAATACAGCTACATCTACAATACAGCTCCACCTACAATACAGCTACAATACAGCTCCACCTACAATACAGCTACAATACAGCTCCACCTACAATACAGCTCCACCTACAATATATCTACAATACAGCTCCACCTACAATATATCTACAATACAGCTCCACCTACAATACAGCTCCACCTACAATACAGCTCCACCTACAATACACCTACAACACAGCTCCACCTACAATACAGCTACAATACAGCTCCCCCTACAATACATCTACAATACAACTACAATACAGCTCCACCTACAATACAGCTACAATACAGCTATAGCTACAATACAGCTACAATACAGCTCCACCTACAATACAGCTACAATACAGCTCCACCTACAATACAGCTACACCTACAATATAGCTACAATACAGCTCCACCTACAATATAGCTCCACCTACAATACAGCTCCACCTATAATACACCTACAATACAGCTCCACCTACAATACAGCTACAACTACAATACAGCTAAAATACAGCTATACCTACAATACAGCTACATTACAGCTACACCTACAAAACAGCTACAATACAGCTACACCTACAATACAGCTACAATACAGCTACACCTACAATACAGCTACACCTAAAATACAGCTACACCAACAATATAGCTACACCTACAATAGTTACACCTCCAATACAGCTACACCTACAATACAGCTACACCGACAATACAGCTACAATACAGCTACACCTACAATACAGCTACAATACAGCTGCACCTACAATACAGCTACACCTACAATACAGCTACAATATAGCTACACCTACAATACAGCTTCAGCTACAATACAGCTACACCTACAATACAGCTACAATACAGCTACACCTACAATACAGCTACAATACAGCTACACCTACAATACAGCTACACCTTCAATACAGCTACACCTACAATACAGCTCCACCTACAATAAATCTACACCTACAATACAGCTCCACCTACAATACAGCTCCAGCTAGAATACCCTTACACTTGTGCCATGTCATGCCGAACCTGGAGTAGGACATCAAAGAATTCTCTATGATGGGGCTGTGGACATCAAAGCATATGGATAGACTACATTGGGAAGCACAGCCGCGAGTTGCCCAGTGAAACGAGCCTACCAGACGAGCTAAATTACTTTTATGCTCGCTTTGAGGCAAGTAACACTGAAACATGCATGAGAGCATCAGCTGTTCTGGGCGGCTGTGTGATCACGCTCTCCGTAGCCGATGTGAGTAAGACCTTTAAACAGGTCAACGTTCACAAGCCCACAGGGCCAGATGGATTACCAGGACGTGTACTCTAAGCATGTGCTGACCAACTGGCAGGTGTCTTCACTGACATTTTCAACATCTCCCTGACTCATTCTGTAATACCTACATGTATCAAGCAGACCACCATAGTCCCTGTGCCCAAGAACACCAAGGTAACCTGCCTAAATGACTACAGACCCGTAGCACTCACATCTGTAGCCATGAAGGGCTTTGAAAGGCTGGTCATGGCTCACATCAACACCATTATCCCAGAAACCCTGGACCCACTCTAATTTGCATACTGCCCCAACAGATCCACAGATGATGCAATCTCTATTGCACTACACACTGCCCTTTCCCACCTGGACAAAAGGAACACCTATGTTAGAATGCTGTTCATTGACTACAGCTCAGCGTTCAACACCATAGTGCCCTCAAAGCCCATCACTAAGCTAAGGATCCTGGGACTAAACACCTCCCTCTGCAACTGGATCCTGGACTTCCTGACGGGCCGCCCCCAGATGGTAAGGGTAGGTAACAACACATCTGCCACGCTGATCCTCAACACGGGGGCCCCTCAGGGGTGCGTACTTAGTCCCCTCCTGTACTCCCTGTTCACTCATGACTGCACGGCCAGGCACAACTCCAACACCATCATTAGTTTGCCGAAGACACAACAGTGGTAGGCCTGATCACCAACAACGAAGAGACAGCCTATAGGGAGGAGATCAGAGACCTGACTGTGTGGTGCCAGGACAACAACCTCTCCCTCAAGACTAAGGAGATGATTGTGGACTACATGAAAAGCAGGACAGAGGACACCCCCATTCTCCTCGACGGGGCTGTATTGGAGCAGGTTGAGATCTTCAAGTTCCTTGGCGTACACATCACCAACAAACTAACATGGTCCAAGCACACCAAGACAGTCGCTAATCACTGGGGCCAAGCTTCCTGCCATGCAGGAACTCTATACCAGGCGGTGTCAGAGGAAGGCCCTAAAAATGGTCAAAGACTCCAGCCACCCCAGTCATAGACTGTTCTCTCTGCTACAGCACGACAAGCGGTACCGTAGCGCCAAGTCTAGGTCCAAGAGGCTTCTAAACAGCTTCTACCCCCAAGCCATAAGACTCCTTAACATCTAGTCAAATGGCTACCCAGTATATTTGCCTTGCTCCCCCCCCCCCTTTTTTTACGCTGCTGCTAATCTCTGTTTATTATCTATGCATAGTCACTTTAATAACTCTACCTACATGTACATATTACCTCAATTACCTCGATTAACCGGTGTCCCCGCACATTGACTCTGTACCGGTACCCCCTGTATATAGTCTCCACATTGACTCTGTACCGTAACACCCTGTATATAGCCTCCACATTGACTCTGTACCGTAACACCCTGTATATAGCCTCCACATTGACTCTGTACCGGTACCCCCTGTATTTAACCTCCACATTGACTCTGTACGGGTACCCCCTGTATATAGCCTCCACATTGACTCTGTACTGGTACCCCCTGTATATAGCCTCCACATTGACTCTGTACTGGTACACACTGTATATAGCCTCCACATTGACTCTGTACTGGTACCCCTGTATATAGCCTCCACATTGACTCTGTACTGGTACCCCCTGTATATAGCCTCCACATTGACTCTGTACCGGTACCCCCTGTATATAGCCTCCACATTGATCTGTACCGGTACTCCCTGTATATAAGCCTCCACATTGACTCTGTACCGTAACCCCTGTATATAGCCTCCACATTGACTCTGTACCGTAACACCTTGTATATAGCTCCACATTGACTCTGTACCGGTACACCCCTGTATATAGCCTCCACATTGACTCGGTACCGGTACCCCCTGTATATAGCCTCCACATTGACTCTGTACCGGTACCCCCTGTATATAGCCTCCACATTGACTCTGTACCGGTACCCCCTGTATATAGCCTCCACATTGACTCTGTACCGGTACCCCCTGTATATAGTCTCCACATTGACTCTGTACCGGTACCCCTGTATATAGCCTCCACATTGACTCTGTACCGGTACCCCCCTGTATATAGCCTCCACATTGACTCTGTACCGTAACACCCTGTATATAGCCTCCACATTGACTCTGTACCGGTACCCCCTGTATATAGCCTCCACATTGACTCTGTACCGTAACACCTTGTATATAGCCTCCACATTGACTCTGTACCGTAACACCCTGTATATAGCCTCCACATTGACTCTGTACCGTAACACCCTGTATATAGCCTCCACATTGACTCTGTACCGTAACACCCTGTATATAGCCTCCACATTGACTCTGTACCGGTACCCCCTGTATATAGCCTCTACATTGACTCTGTACCGGTACCCCCTGTATATAGCCTCCACATTGACTCTGTACCGGTACCCCCTGTATATAGCCTCCACCTTGACTCTGTACCGTAACACCTTGTATATAGCCTCCACATTGACTCTGTACCGTAACACCCTGTATATAGCCTCCACATTGACTCTGTACCGTAACACCCTGTATATAGCCTCCACATTGACTCTGTACCGGTACCCATGTTTATAGCCTCGCTATTGTTATTTTACCGCTGCTCCTTAATTATTATTAATAAAAATAAATAAAAAAATCCTTAAAACTGCATTGTTGGTTAAGGGCTTGTAAGTCAGCATTTCACTGTAAGGTCTAGACCTGTTGTATTTGGCACATGTGACAAATAACATTTGATTTGATTTGGAACTGGGATTGAGCTGTCAGGAAGGCCACGTGCATGTAAGCCAAACGATCCAGCTTCCTGTTCAAGCAGAAAGAGCAAAACATGGGTTGTAGCCAGCCTGGGTACAGTCCGTTTTTTAGGACACATCGAGCTGCAAAACGCCTATATGATGCTATAACTTCATTTATGTTGTCATATCAGCGTTATTTTTGATTAGCATGTCGCGCTATACCTTGTCAAGTCACGCAATCCACGCATACCCTTGAGGAGCTGTCCATTACGGCTTGGTGCTGAAACACTCACCTTCTGCGAACTGAAGGACTGCGTCCAATGATACAGCGTCATTTTGGATGGTTTGGCATTCGTGCTTTCTCTGACAGTTCCGCTCTCTTGTTGTACCTCTTGAACATCACCTTCGTTGATGAGGATTTCTTTCTCATCCTGAAATTCGGCGCTGTTTTCCGCCGCCATTTTAGCTCTATGTCTGTCGCCGAGTTGTTGCTGTGTTTGGAACGGTTGTCACTAGTTACCACAGCCACAAAGTCAAAATGGTCTATATCATATAAATGCATGAAAACAAAAATGTGATTTTTGTGGACTTAATTTAAGGTTGCGGTTAGGCATAAGTATAGCAGTGTGGTTAAGGTTAGGGTTAGTTTTTTTTAAAGAAGATAAATTGTAGAAGTACGCAGGGTTTTAGATATTTGTGGCTGTTGTAACTAGTGAAGACCTGTTTGGGGACGGAGCGGAAGTGAGGTCAGACATCCGACCTCCTGCGGCATCAGCATCAGGATGGATGAGAGAGGAAATGCCCCTCTCTGAAAGTAGTCCTCTGTCTGTATGTTATGAAAAGCCTCAGTGGTTGTAGGTCTATATTTAGATTAGCCTACGTAGTAGCTATTTATTTAAGTTTCTGTAACATGTGTAAAATAATAGCAAGAAAAAAAAATCCTTCTGGTTTTAGAAACTGGTCTTTGTAATGTGTTAACTCGTCCCTTGTGAGAGCGTGTGTCCCAAACAGCAGCTCTACGTAGTGTTGACCATTGCTCCCAGTCAACAGCAGAGGTCGCTGTTATCCACTCCTTTTTCAATTACATTCAATTCAATTCCAAGGGGCTTTATTGGCATGGAAAACATGTGTTTATACTGCCAATGCAAGTGGTTAGGGTTAGGATACTGTGATATTGTCAGTACTGTATTGACAAATTAATAGTTTCCCTTCGACTGAAGCTAATATGTTTCCATCATCTCTGAACTTATTGAATAATCAAGTTGTGTAGAATTAAGAATTAGAGTAATTTTCTTAAATCTGTCAACCTATAATTGTATATATATGAATACAACGTCTAAGCTTCTAACATGTTTTAAATAGGCTATACAATATATACAATTATAGGTTGACAGATTTAAGAAAATTACTTAAATACAACTGTCACACAAAAAAAGTAGCCTTAGCAATAGGCTAAGCAAAAAGCAAAGAGCAAAAAGTACATGTTCTTTTCATTAAGACATTTTGAGAGTTTTGCCTAAAATCAGCGATCTTACAGAGACTAGTTTTACAGTGACCGTATGATGGAACTAGAATACTGGTTTAATCGGATCTTTGTGGATATTTTACCCCCGTGTTCACTCACACCTCAAAAAGAGCCATTCTGTAGAGGAAACACACAGCTGTGTTAAAGCAGGAGGCGCGAGTTTTTCAAAAACCGCACCGACCGGTGGCAGCGGCAGGTTGCGACGCGGGTAGCGGCAGTGGCTCTCTGAACTATGTGATTTACTGGCGAACAGCGGCACATCATACAGGGGGGTTAAAGCGCGCACACCCTCATAATTAGCTGAGGGGGGGTCGTGGGTGGGAGGTTCTACTGGCGTGACGTGGCGATTGGCCGTGTCTTTCTTGTTTGGAGACTCGATGCTTCTCTCTCTCCCTCTGATCAGTGGAGAGGGGGGGGGGACGAGCTATTACACAGCGGCGGATACCGCGTGCGACTCCGGTAAATGACTCTTTTCCCCCATTCACACCCTACCTTAACCACATACACAGTAACCACTTCCTCCATGCTGTTGTCTTTTACATATCAATCGCTTGGAAATCCACACACACTGCCCATAATCACTGTCTCTCTTTCTTTCTTTCTTTCTAGTTGTTGTGCAAAACAGAGACATCTCTGTTTTCTCCACCTCTCCGTTCCCGGCTGGATCCCTTCTGGGGGGGTGGAGGGGAGGGGGGGTAATAATAACACGATACCATTCAGTCAGCCTACGGCCGTAGACTTCTGCTCCGTTTCGAGGCTGTTCTGAATGACGGGCGGACGGTTCGACTTCGATGATGGAGGAACATACTGCGGAGGGTGGGAGGACGGCAAAGCCCACGGACATGGCATCTGTACCGGGCCAAAAGGCCAGGGCGAATACGCCGGTTCCTGGTCACACGGCTTTGAGATAGTAGGGGTGTACACCTGGCCCAGCGGGAATGTGTACCATGGCTACTGGTCCCAGGGGAAGCGGCATGGGCTTGGGGTCGAAACCAAAGGGAAGTGGATTTATCGCGGTGAGTGGAGTCACGGCTTCAAGGGTCGCTATGGACTCCGACAGAGCCACAATACACCTGCGAGGTACGACGGGACGTGGAGTAACGGGCTACAGGACGGGTATGGGATTGAGACCTACGGCGACGGTGGTAAGATACCCCTTTATAGGCTACTGTTATAAAGGATGGACATGTTTTGGAAATTTGCGTGTGTGTCTCTTTAAACCACGAACCAGTGGGATCTGTCTTGGCTCTCTGTTGTGGTTTGGCGTGCGAAGAGGTTCATGCACACAGAGGCCAGATAATGGACAGATAATGGACACGTGACTATAGGGTTATTGCAGGTTTATTATAGGGATGTTATTATATCTCCTCACATTTACACTGATTGGGGATTTTGACTTTAGCTCTATTACGTGCACGTAAAAATGCTCGCCTTGCATGCCCCATAAATTTTATTTAGTCCTATAATAAATAGGTTCCCCATAAATATTTTTGATTGAATAACATCCTTGTTGATTTATTTAAATATGAGCATCATTTCTAGGCTATCTGTGCTAGTTATACTGGTATCTGACAAAATCAATTATTACGTGAAAGTCTTATGGGCCGACAACCAGGACAGCTTCGATGTGCCTTGGCATTCATTCTACAAGTGTCTGGAACGCTTTTGGCCGGATGCTACACCATTATTCAACCTGATCTCAGAACATTTCATATTATTCTCTATGCAAATCCGAGACACTCCATTTAGTATGATATGTTACGTTTTTGTATGGTATGTATTAATTTGTGGATATCCATCACCCATTTCTGACGATATGTTACGAATTTGCAAAACTTAAAATATGTTATGAATTTGCAAAACGTATATATTATGAATTCTAGCTAGGTGGCTAACATTAGCTAACTGGCTAATGTTAGCAAGGCTAGCAGTTAGGGTTAAGTTTAGGAGTTAGGTTAATGGGTTAAGGTTAGGGTTAAGTTTAGGAGTTAGGTTAATGGGTTAAGGTTAGGGTTACGGAAAGGGTTAGCTAATATGCTAAGTAGTTGCTAATTAGCTATAATGCTAAAGTTGTCAGTAACCCTCTATCTTATGTAACCATACCAAAGGTAACATATTGTACTAATTAGTGTCCCGGATTTACTTTACTATGTTACGTCTAGCCTATGAGACCAGGCTGTTCCACGATTAATTCCATCGTTTGGTGTTTTTGCTGATGTCGGTGGAAACCGCTCTCAGGCGCTGCTCCAGAATCTCCCATAAGTGTTCAATCGGGTTGAGATCTGGTGACTGAGACACACACACACACACACACACACACACACACACACACACACACACACACACACACACACACACACACACACACACACACACACACACACACACACACACTTTCAAAGTCACTGAGATCTCTTCTTCTAATTGGAACAGGGGTATTTTATACGTGATCCTAAGCATTATGGGATGGTAACTGCTTAATTAATTAAACTCAGGAACCTCACCTGTGTGTAAGCATCTGCTTTCAATATACATTATATCCCTCATTTACTCAAGTGTTTCCTATATTTATTACCTGTATAGTCATTTAGAAGAGAGACTTTAGCATTTATCTAAATACAGCTATGTAAGACTATATATACAAAAGTATGTGGACACCCCTTCAAATTAGTGGATTTGGCTATTTCAGCCACACCCATTGCTGACAGGTGTATATAATCGAGCGCACAACCATGCGATCTCCATAGACAAACATTAGCAGTAGAATGGCCTTACTGAACAGCTCAGTGATTTTCAACATGGCACCGTCATAGGATGCCACCTTTCCAACAAGTCAGTTTGTAAGATTTCTGCCCTGCTAGAGCTGCCCCCGGTCAACTGTAAGTGTTGTTATTGTGAAGTGGAAACGTCTAGGAGCAACAACGGCGTGGTTCATACAGAAATGGTTTGTCGAAAATGGTGTGGAAGAACTTGACTTCCCTGCACAGAGCCCTGACCTTAACCTCATCAAACACCTTTGGGATTAATTGGAACGCCAAATGCGAGCCAGGCCTAATCGTCCAACATCAGTGCCCGACCTCACTAATGCTCTTGTGGCTGAATGGAAGCAAGTCCCCCGCAGCAATGTACCAAAATCTAGTGGAAAGCCTTCCCAGAAGAGTGGAGGCTGTTATAGCAGCAAAGGGGGGGACCAACTCCATATTAATGCCCATGATTTTGGAATGAGATGTTTGTCGAGCAGCTGTCCACATACTTTTGGCCACGTAGTGGTCCCGTGTGGCTCAGTTGGTAGAGCATGGTGTTTGCAATGCCAGGGTTGTGGGTTCGGTTCCCATGGGGGACCAGTACGGAGAAGAAAAAAAAATGTATGAAATGTATGCATTCACTACTGTGAATGTATGCATTCACTAAGTCGCTCTGGATAAGAGCGTCTGCTAAATGACTAAAATGTAAAGTGTATGTATTTACATTCTTTTGCTAAATTATTTCCACGGCTATGGGTGAGGGTTGAGTTCAGGGTTGGGTTAAGAGGTATGTATGTTGGGTGAGCGCTGGGGTGAGGGTTGGGTTAAAAGGTATGTATGTTGGGTGAGCGCTGGGGTGAGGGTTTGGGTGAGGGTTGGGGTCTGGGTCTGGGTTGGGTTAAAAGGTATGTATGTTGGGTGAGCGCAGGGGTGAGGGTTTGGGGTGAGGGTTGGGTTAAGAGGTATGTATGTAGGGTGAGGTTTGGGGTGAGGGTTGGGGTGAGGGTTGGGTGAAGGTTTGGGTGAGGGTTGGGTTAAGAGGTATGTATGTATGTTGGGTGAGCGCTGGGGTGAGGGTTTGGGTGAGGGTTGGGTGAGGGTTGGGGTCTGGGTCTGGGTTGGGTTAAAAGGTATGTATGTTGGGTGAGCGCAGGGGTGAGGGTTTGGGGTGAGGGTTGGGTTAAGAGGTATGTATGTAGGGTGAGGGTTTGGGTGAGGGTTGGGGTAAGGGTTGGGTGAGGGTTTGGGTGAGGGTTGGGTTAAGAGGTATGTATGTATGTTGGGTGAGCACTGGGGTGAGGGTTTGGGTGAGGGTTGGGTGAGATTGGGTGAGATTGAGCGCTGGGGTGAGGGTTTGGGTGAGCGTTGGAGTGAGATTGGGGTGAGGGTGAGCGTTTAGGTGACCGTTGGTTTAAGAGGTATGTATGTATTAGGGCTGCACGATTTGGACCAAAAATCTAATAAATAACTAAAAGCGTTTTTATTTTTGTATTTTTTTTTCAAAACTTGGTAATTCCCTCAGACGTGGTTAAAACAAGTGTCAGGGTAGAGAACACGTGATGGTCTTTACCACGTTTTAGTCAATTATCATTTTGCACACTTGTTGCTCCTCATTCAGGCCCCCAGGCGGTGAAAGCTTCTCTCAAACCCCAAAGACATATTTTCTCTCTGTGGTCTCTGATGATTACAAGCACTGACCTTTCAGTTGAAACTTCTCGTCAATAAAGTGTACTGTCTGTCACGTCCTGACCAGTAAAAGGGGGTCTTTTGTCATTGTAGTATGGTCAGGGCGTGGCAGTGGCGGGTGTTTGTTTTGTGTGTTTTGGGGTTTTTGGTCTAGGGGATTTTAGTTCTAGTTTTCATTTTCTATGTTTCGTTTTCCAGGTTTTGGCCGAGTGTGGTTTCCAATCAGAGGCAGGTGTCTTTCGTTGTGTCTGATTGGAAACCATACTTAGGCAGCCTGTTTTTCCTTTGGGTTTTTGTGGGTGGTTGTTTTCCGTTTTGTGTAAGTACCTGACGGAACTGTCGGTTGTCGGTTTTGTTATTTTTTTGTAAAAGTGTTATCTCATTAAAGGAAGATGAGCACTATACCCACTGCGCCTTGGTCTGTCCTTTATGACGCCCCTGACACTGTCGACATACTGATGTAGGTCTTGTTTGTTCTACCAGAACAAAGGTCTGTCGTAGTCGCGTAATAATCAATACGTGTGAACTCTTTTTCAACTCTTCCCTTATTTTTCTTATACAGTGTTGGGATGGCGACTTGGGCAAAATACTGTATGTACCAGATAGAATCTTATATCTTCTGTCCAGCTTGTTTCTCATCTAATTGAAGACGTCTTTACTGACAGTGTAAATAGGAGTCTTCGGGCTATGTGATAGCTAGGTGATAGCCTCGGTGAATTTTGTGTGTCTACGAGATGTTTATTTTTTTTTATATGGTGTTACACTTGAAAACGCATCGGCAATCAATGCCTGCTTAACGTAGGTGGCTGGCTATGGCTGAGGACTTCGCTGCTGTCGGGCGCTTTTTACACCAAGCAATCGTTGTAAAGTAGGGGATGGTTCCTCTTCAAATGATTGGATAAAGGTGTCGTGTTGCCTCTTGTCGTCGTCACAACTCTGAGGCCCTTTTTACATGACGCTCGGTTTGCCTGTAGCTGAAATACTGCCGTACCACTGAGACGTACTGATATACTGCCGTACCACTGAGACGTGCTGAAATACTGCCGTACCACTGAGACGTACTGAAATACTGCCGTACCACTGAGACGTACTGAAATACTGCCGTACCACTGAAGACATGCTGAAATACTGCCGTACCACTGAAGACATGCTGAAATACTGCCGTACCACTGAAGACATGCTGAAATACTGCCGTACCACTGAAGACATGCTGAAATACTGCCGTACCACTGAGACGTACTGAAATACTGCCGTACCGCTGAAGACATGCTGAAATACTGCCGTACCACTGAGACGTACTGAAATACTGCCGTACCACTGAAGACGAGCTGAAATACTGCCGTACCACTGAAGAAGTACTGAAATACTGCCGTACCACTGAAGGCAAGCTGAAATACTGCCGTACCACTGAAGACGAGCTGAAATACTGCCGTACCACTGAAGACGTACTGAAATACTGCCGTACCACTGAAGACGAGCTGAAATACTGCCGTACCACTGAAGACGTGCTGAAATACTGCCACACCACTGAAGACGTACTGAAATACTGCCGTACCACTGAAGAAGTACTGAAATACTGCCGTACCACTGAAGACGAGCTGAAATACTGCCGTACCACTGAAGACATGCTGAAATACTGCCGTACCACTGAAGACGTGCTGAAATACTGCCGTACCACTGAAGACATGCTGAAATACTGCCGTACCACTGAAGATGAGCTGAAATACTGCCACACCACTGAAGACGTACTGAAATACTGCCGTACCACTGAAGAAGTACTGAAATACTGCCGTACCACTGAAGACATGCTGAAATACTGCCGTACCACTGAAGACATGCTGAAATACTGCCATACCACTGAAGACGAGCTGAAATACTGCCGTACCACTGAAGACGAGCTGAAATACTGCCGTACCACTGAAGACGAGCTGAAATACTGCCGTACCGCTGAAGACGAGCTGAAATACTGCCGTACTCCACAACACTGGAGGAGGTGCCTTAGTCTAGTTTCTGTCGTGTTAACGGTGCGTCAAAGACAGGAGAAAATGGCAGCATCTTGCGTTATATGGATATCGCTCGTCAATATAGCAATTTTGTTTCTGAATTCGATTTAATTGTGCAGCTCTAGTATGTATGTAGGGTGAGGGTTGGTGTGAGGGTGAGGGTTGGTATGAGGGTGGGGGTGAGGGTTGGTGTGAGGGTGGGCGTGAGGGTTGGTATGAGGGTGAGGGTTGGTATGAGGGTGGGGGTGAGGGTTGGTATGAGGGTGGGGGTAAGGGTTGGTGTGAGGGTGGGGGTGAGGGTTGGTGTGAGGGTGGGGGTGAGTGTTAACATTTAGTTAAGGCTGGGGATAGGGTCAATGAATGGCACTTCCCAAAACCATTGTAAGCTCTCATAGTAAAGTCACTCTGTAACCTCTCATAGTAAAGTCACACTGTAACCTCATAGTAAAGTCACACTGTAACCTCTCATAGTAAAGTCACACTGTAACCTCTCATAGTAAAGTCACACTGTAACCTCTCATGGTAAAGTCACACTGTAACCTCTCATGGTAAAGTCACACTGTAACCTCTCATAGTAAAGTCACTCTGTAACCTCTCATAGTAAAGTCACTCTGTAACCTCTCATAGTAAAGTCACTCTGTAACCTCTCATAGTAAAGTCACTCTGTAACCTTTCATAGTAAAGTCACTCTGTAACCTCTCATAGTAACGTCACTCTGTAACCTCTCATAGTAAAGTCACACTGTAACTTCTCATAGTAAAGTCACACTGTAACTTCTCATAGTAAAGTCACACTGTAACCTCATAGTAAAGTCACACTGTAACTTCTCATAGTAAAGTCACACTGTAACTTCTCATGGTAAAGTCACACTGTAATCTCATAGTAAAGTCACACTGTAATATTTCATAGTAAAGTCACTCTGTAACTTCTCATAGTAAAGTCACACTGTAACCTCATAGTAAAGTCACACTGTAACCTCATAGTAAAGTCACACTGTAACTTCTCATAGTAAAGTCACACTGTAACTTCTCATAGTAAAGTCACACTGTAACCTCATAGTAAAGTCACACTGTAATCTTTCATAGTAAAGTCACTCTGTAACTTTTCATAGTAAAGTCACACTGTAAGCTCATAGTAAAGTCACTCTGTAACCTCTCATAGTAAAGTCACACTGTAACCTCTCATAGTAAAGTCACACTGTAACCTCGCATAGTAAGGTCACACTGTAACCTCTCATAGTAAAGTCACACTCTAACCTCTCATAGTAAAGTCAAACTGTAACCTCTCATAGTAAAGTCACACTGTATCCTCATAGTAAAGTCACTCTGTAACCTCTCATAGTAAAGGCACACTGTATCCTCATAGTAAAGTCACTCTGTAACCTCTCATAGTAAAGGCACACTGTAACCTCTCATAGTAAAGTCACTCTGTAACCTCATAGTAAAGTCACACTGTAACCTCATAGTAAAGTCACTCTGTAATCTCTCATAGTAAAGTAACACTGTAACCTCTCAAAGTAAAGTCACTCTGTAACCTCTCATAGTAAAGTCACTCTGTAACCTCTCATAGTAAAGTCACACTGCAACCTCTCATAGTAAAGTCACACTGTAACCTCTCATAGTAAAGTCACACTGTAACCTCTCATAGTAAAGTCACACTGTAACCTCTCATAGTAAAGTCACACTGTAACCTCTCATAGTAAAGTCACACTGTAACCTCTCATAGTAAAGTCACACTGTAACCTCTCATAGTAAAGTCACTCTGTAACCTCTCATAGTAAAGTCACACTGTAACCTCTCATAGTAAAGTCACAGGGCACGCTCAACATTTCACCTGACCTTAAAGTCCAGACTTATTGATCTACTGTTGTCATTGTAAATATGAATTTGTTCTTAACTGACTTGCCTAGTTAAATAAAGGTTAAATATATATATATTTTTTAAATGACTGTGATCTAAAGACTCTCAGACCTTGAGAAACAAGATTCTCTGGCCTGAATGCCAAGCTTCACGTCTGGAAGAAACCTGGCACCATTTCTATGGTGAAGCATGGTGGTGGTGGCAGCATCATGCTTTGGGGATGTTTTTCAGCGGCAGGGACTGGGAGACTAATCAGGATCAAGGCAAAGATGAACGGAGCAAAGTACAGAGAGATCCTTGATGAAAACCTGCTCCAGAGCGCTCAGGACCTCAGACTGGGGCGAAGGTTCACCTTCCAACAGGACAACGACCCTAAGCACACAGCCAAGACAACGCAGGAGTGGCTTCGGGACAAGTCTCTGAATGTCCTTGAGTGGCCCAGCCAGAGCCCAGACTTGAACCCGATCGAACATCTCTAGAGAGACCTGAAAATATCGAGACTTTGAGAGAGCGAGTCAACATCCAACATGACAGAGTTTTGAGAGGATCTGCAGAGAATAATGTGAGAAACTCCCCAAATACAGGTGTGCCAAGCTTGTACCGTCATACCCAAGAAGACTCAAGGCTGTAATCGCTGCCAAAGGTGCTTCAACAAAGTACTGAGTAAAGGGTCTGAATACTTATGTAAATGTGATATTTCAGTTTTTATTTGTAAGAAATTTGCACAAATTTCTAAAACCTGTTTTTGCTTTGTCATTATGGGGTATTGTGTGTAGATTGATGAGGAAAAAATACAATTTAATCAATTTTAGAATAAGGCTGTAACCTAACAAAATGTGGAAAAAGTCAAGGGGTCTGAATACTTTCCCGAAGGCAGTCTGTCTGGAGATAACAATTATTCAGACAGAACAATGGCAATCTACACAGAGTCTACAAAACATTAAGAACACCTTCCCCCTTTTGCTCTCAGAATAGCCTCATTTTGTCAGGGCATGGACTCTATAAGGTGTTGAAAGCATTCCACAGGGATGCTGGTCCATGTTGACTCCAAGGCTTCCCACAGTTGTATCAAGTTGGCTGGATGTCCTTTGGGTGGTGGACCATTCTTGAAAAAAAACTCATGAATGGCACACTGAATGGCACACATACACAATCCATGTCTCAATTGTCCCCCCCCACCTGTCTCCTCCCTTTCATCTACACTGATTTTAAGTGGATTTAACAAGTGACGTCAACATGACCTTAATGTTTTGTACACTCAGTGTATATCTGAAGTATTACCGGTTGGGCATCCTTCCCATTGAATCAACGTCCATAGTAAAGTCATGAGCTTGATATTGTTGTAAGGCATTAGTATCCTAGTTGAGATCAGTGGGTCAGTTTCTTTCTGTGGCTTTTAATTCTTACTTTTAAAAATCAATCAATCAACCAGCAAACCGATCGATCTATTCACCCCACAGATCTGTGTTGTCCTGTCTCTCCTCCAGGTACATATCAGGGCCAGTGGATGGGTGGGATGCGTCATGGATACGGCATGCGCCAGAGTGTTCCGTACGGCATGGCGACGGTAATCCAATCCCCGCTACGTACCTCCTTGGCGTCCCTGCGCTCCGAGCAGAGTAACGGCGCCGTGCTCCAGGATCTCTCGGGTGACACGCCCACCTGCGGCCGCGGCGGGTTCGTCCTCAACTTCCACTCGGACGGCGAAGTGGTCACCGGGAAGAAGAAGGGTCTGTTCCGCCGCGGCTCGCTGTTTGGGAGCCTCCGTCGGCTACACAAGTCCGAATCGAAGTCGTCCATCTCCAGCAAGAGGAGTTCGGCACGCAGCGACGCCGCTATGAGCCGCGTCAGCTCCTCCGACGCTGACGCCAACTCCACCGTCTCCCTGGGCGACGGAGAGCTGCCGGAAGAGGACCTGCTATTGGAGGATCACGTGGACGCCACCACCACCGAGACGTACACGGGGGAGTGGAAGAACGACAAGCGCAACGGGTTCGGCGTCAGCGAACGTTCCAACGGGATGAAGTACGAGGGGGAGTGGCTGAACGACAAGCGCCACGGTTACGGGTGCACCACCTTCCCCGAGGGGAACAAGGAAGAAGGGAAGTACAAGAATAACGTGCTGGTTCGTGGAATAAGGAAGCAGTTGATCCCGCTAAAGAACCCCAAAACCAAAGAGAAGGTGGACCGGGCCGTGGAGGGGGCGCGGAGGGCAGGGGCCATCTCCAGGACGAAAGTGGAAATAGCAGCTTCAAGGTAAGGTCCCTGGGGATGTGGGGCGTGTGTGTGTGTGTGTGTGTGTGTGTGTGTGTGTGTGTGTGTGTGTGTGTGTGTGTGTGTGTGTGTGTGTGAGAGAGAGAGAGAGCAAGACAGAATGAATGTTCCACCTGTAAATACACAAACTATGCATCATTCAGATATGCAAGATCAAAGCCCTTCCTACATCCCCATTCTGCCTGATATCACTGGTATAACTACAGTTGGGATTGAAGGCCCAGCCTTCTCCTCTGGGCTGTGCCAAGTTTATCTGGTGTGCCGTATAATGATAGACACACACACACACTGCCAGGTACCCAGGGACAGGCACCCAGGGACAGGCACCCAGGGACAGGCATCCAGGGACAGGCACCCAGGGACAGGCACCCAGGGACAGGTATCCAGGGACAGGCACCCAGGGACAGGTACCCAGGGACAGGTACCCAGGGACAGGTACCCAGGGACAGGCATCCATCATAGCCGATCTTTGAGAGTATCTCTACCGCTCCTGCTGTCTCTAGAGAGTTGAAGACAGCAGGTCTGGGACAGGTAGCACGTCCGGTGAACAGGTCAGGGTTCCAGCAGGTCTGGGACAGCAGGTCTGGGACAGGTAGCACGTCCGGTGAACAGGTCAGGGTTCCATAGCTGCAGGCAGAACAGTTGGAACTGGAGCAGCAGCACGGCCAGGTGGACTGGGGACAGCAAGGAGTCATCAAGCCAGGTAGTCCTGAGGCATGGTCCTAGGGCTCAGGTCCTCCGAGAGAGAGAAAGAAAGAAAGAGAGAGAGAGAGAATTAGAGAGAGCATATTTAAATTCACACAGGACACCGGAAAAGACAAGAGAAATACTCCAGATGTGACAGACTGACCCTAGCCCCCCGACACATAAACTACTGCAGCATAAATACTGGAGGCTGAGACAGGAGGGGTCAGGAGACACTGTGGCCCCATCCGAATATATAGAGACTGTGAGAGAGAGAGAGACTTAACAGAATATATACAGACTGTGTGAGAGAGAGCCTTTATAACCAGCCTTTATAAACACTGTGGCTAGTTAGTGGTTATGTAAACATCACTATGTAGTAGCTAGCTGACAGAGTGTTATAACCAGCCTTCATAAACACTGTGGCTAGTTAGTGGTTATGTAAACATCACTATGTAGTAGCTAGCTGACAGAGGGTTATAACCAGCCTTTATAAACACTGTGGCTAGTTAGTGGTTATGTAAACATCACTATGTAGTAGCTAGCTGACAGAGGGTTATACCCAGCCTTTATAAACACTGTGGCTAGTTAGTGGTTATGTAAACATCACTATGTAGTAGCTAGCATGACATGCTGTGGTATTGATCAGTTAGAGGTGATCTGATTTCATTGTCCTGGAATAGCCTGAGCAGATCCAGAGAGAGGAAGAGAGGAGAGGAGAGGAGAGGAGAGGAGAGGAGAGGAGAGGAGAGGAGAGGAGAGGAGGAGAGGA
>NC_042958.1:2422644-2437644 GCF_901001165.1 Salmo trutta
GAGTAGAACACCTGTTTAGGAGAGGTGCTGGCTAGCAGAGTAGAACACCTGTTTAGGAGAGGTGCTGGCTAACAGAGTAGAACACCTGTTTAGGAGAGGTGCTGGCTGGCAGAGTAGAACACCTGTTTAGGAGAGGTGCTGGCAGAGTAGAACACCTGTTTAGGAGAGGTGCTAGCAGAGTAGAACACCTGTTTAGGAGAGGTGCTGGCTAGCAGAGTAGAACACCTGTTTAGGAGAGGTGGTTATTTACAGATATAAATACAACATATAATTAACTTCAATGGATTGCTTATGATCATAGCTACAATTTGTCTACTTAGTCCTTCAACAGTTAGTGTGGAAGCCACAGCTGCAGAACAGCGTTGAAGTTGAGCCTCAAGCTTCAAGGCTCTTCGTTGTTGTGGAAGTTGATATGCTATGCTGTTTAGTTTGTGCGTCTACGATACATCACTGTCTACCTTTAAAGGTAATTATCCTCTTGATTAAAATGGAACAAAGCTGTTCTTCATCACTTCTTAACTGGAATCATTATCCGTCAGGGCAGAAAGACATTCTGTCTCTCTCTCTCTTTCTCCTCACTTCTCCCTTAACCTCTCTGTCTCTCTCTCTCTCTCTCTCTCTCTCTCTCTCTCTTCCCCTCTCTCTCTCTCTCTCTCTTTCTCCTCACTTCTCCCTTAACCTCTCTGTCTCTCTCTCTCTCTGTCTGTCTCTCTCTCGCTCTCTCTCTCTCTGTCTCTCTCTCTCTCCCTCTGTCTCTCTCTCTCTCTCTCTCTACTCACCTCTCCCTTAACCTCTCTGTCTCTGTCTCTCTCTCTTCACCTCTCCCTTAACCTCTCTCTCTCTCTCTCCTCACCTCTCCCTTAACCTCTCTCTCTCTCTCTCTCTCTCTCTCTCTCTCTCTCCTCACATCTCCCTTAACCTCTCTCTCTCTCTCTCTCTCTCTCTCTCTCTCTCTCCTCACATCTCCCTTAACCTCTCTCTCTCTCTCTCTCTCCTCACCTCTCCCTTAACCTCTCTCTCTCTCTCTCTCTCCTCACCTCTCCCTTAACCTCTCTCTCTCTCTCTCCTCACCTCTCCCTTAACCTCCCTCTCTCTCATCACCTCTCCCTTAACCTCTCTCTCTCTCTCTCTCTCTCCTCACTTCTCCCTTAACCTCTCTCTCTCTCTCTCTCTCTCCTCATCTCTCCCTTAACCTCTCTCTCTCTCTCTCTCTCTCCTCATCTCTCCCTTAACCTCTCTCCCTCTCTCTCTCCTCACCTCTCCCTTAACCTCTCTGCGTACAGCAGACTCTCGATTTCAGTGTTGTGTAGGGTGATACCAGGTGCTTCCGATTCTTCTAATGTTTTTGCCAATTCATTAATGTAGATGTTAAATAGTGTTGGACTTATTGGGCAGCCCTGGGCAGCCCTGTTTGGATAGCCAATTCCTCCCGATGAGGTTTGTTTAATTTATTCCAGTTCTTCCAGAAGTGGTTTGATTCTCTGGATTCCTCATTTCCATCCAGCTGATTTCTAATGTGCTGTTCCTTTATTGTTCTTAGGGTGTGTTTGTATTGCTTCAGTGTTTCTCCCATATTGAAGGCGTATATTTTTGTTGTCTGGTTCTCTGTGTTTTTGATGAGACATATTTCTCAATGACTTTCTTAGATTTTTTGCAATCATTATCAAACCATTTTTCATTTTCTGTTATTTTTGGTTTGCTCTTATGCTTCGTTAGATTAGCCAAGGAGGCTAATTTGTCAAATATAAAGTTTATGTTCCAAACGGCCAAATTTACACGTTCATTACTGCAGGAGAATGTTAAGGCTAAAAAGTTACCCAGGAGAGATTGTATTTTTTGGCTACTAATTGCTTTCTGGTAGATGTCTGTACTGTTGTCACTCCATCTATAGGCCTGTTTAGTACCATGTCATTTACTGGGCTGTGAGGCTTCATGGTTGGGTTCCGCTCTTCTCAGATAGACTGTGATTTTACTGTGGTCTGAGAGAGGTGTTAGTGGGCTGACTGTGAAGGCTCTGAGAGACTCTGGGTTTAGGTCAGTGGGCTGACTGTGAAGGCTCTGAGAGACTCTGGGTTTAGGTCAGTGGGCTGACTGTGAACGCTCTGAGAGACTCTGGGTTTAGGTCAGTGGGCTGACTGTGAAGGCTCTGAGACTCTGGGTTAGGTCAGTGGGCTGACTGTGAAGGCTCTGAGAGACTCTGGGTTTAGGTCAGTGGGCTGACTGTGAACGCTCTGAGAGACTCTGGGTTTAGGTCAGTGGGCTGACTGTGAAGGCTCTGAGAGACTCTGGGTTTAGGTCAGTGGGCTGACTGTGAACGCTCTGAGAGACTCTGGGTTTAGGTCAGTGGGCTGACTGTGAACGCTCTGAGAGACTCTGGGTTTAGGTCAGTGGGCTGACTGTGAACGCTCTGAGAGACTCTGGGTTTAGGTCAGTGGGCTGACTGTGAACGCTCTGAGAGGCTCTGGGTTGAGGTCAGTGGGCTGACTGTGAAGGCTCTGAGAGACTCTGGGTTTAGGTCAGTGGGCTGACTGTGAACGCTCTGAGAGACTCTGGGTTTAGGTCAGTGGGCTGACTGTGAACGCTCTGAGAGACTCTGGGTTTAGGTCAGTGGGCTGACTGTGAAGGCTCTGAGAGACTCTGGGTTTAGGTCAGTGGGCTGACTGTGAACGCTCTGAGAGGCTCTGGGTTGAGGTCAGTGGGCTGACTGTGAAGGCTCTGAGAGACTCTGGGTTTAGGTCAGTGGGCTGACTGTGAACGCTCTGAGAGACTCTGGGTTTAGGTCAGTGAGGAAGTAGTCTACAGTATTGCTCCCAAGGGATGAGCTGTAGGAGGGTGTGGCTCAGTTGGTAGAACATGGTGTTTGCAACGCCAGGGTTGTGGGTTTGATTCCCACAGGGGACTAGTATGGAAGAGAAAGAAAAAAAAATGTATGAAATGTATGCATTCACTACTGTAAGTTGCTCTGGATAAGAGCGTCTGCTAAATGACTAAAATGTAAATGCAAAAGAGTCCCCTCTCAGCCTACCATTGACTATGTCAGACCCAGTGTTCCACAAGCTGTACTCCATTTTTGTTTTTCACTTTGTCCTAGTTGTTTCTGTGGGGTATGTGGGGAGGGAAAGGTTGTTGCTTCCTGGTAGGTGTTTATCTCCAGGATTGTTAATAGTGTCTAGTTCTTCTGCTGTTCTACCATTCAGGTCTCCACAGACCAGTACGTTGCCTTGGGCCTGAAAGTGACTCATCTCCCCCCTCTAGAATGGAGAAACTCTCTTCATTGAAGCAGGGTGACTCTGAGGGGGGAATGTATGTGGCACAGAGGAAGACGTTTTTATCTGTTAAGATAAAGCCTCCTTGTTGATTTTTAACCAGATAAAGAATTCTCCTGTTTTGATCAATTCGATTGAATTAATTAGTTCAGATTTATAACATATTAGCATTCCCCCTGAGTCTCTGCCCTGTCCTGAGTCTCTGCCCTGTCCAGCGTCTCTGCCCTGTCCAGCGTCTCTGCCCTGTCCCGAGTCTCTGCCCTGTCCCGAGTCTCTGCCCTGTCCAGCGTCTCTGCCCTGTCCCGAGTCTCTGCCCTGTCCCGAGTCTCTGCCCTGTCCCGAGTCTCTGCCCTGTCCCGAGTCTCTGCCCTGTCCCGAGTCTCTGCCCTGTCCCGAGTCTCTGCCCTGTCCCGAGTCCCTGCCCTGTCCCGAGTCTCTGCCCTGTCCCGAGTCTCTGCCCTGTCCCGAGTCTCTGCCCTGTCCCGAGTCTCTGCCCTGAGTCTCTGCCCTGTCCTAAGTCTCTGCCCTGACTCAGCATTTGTTTAATGTCACTCATTTGGTTGGTGGGGGCTGGGCCAGTTGCTCCTCTCACAGCCTGTGCATAGCTCTGCCTGCTGGGCTGTGGCTCCTCCAAGTGTGGGTCTGCGGTGGGGGGGGCAGGGGGGTGGTAGGCCTCGTCTGGGTGGGTCTGAAGCTGGGCTGGTCTGTGCTGCGCTGGCTGTGGTGGGCATTGAGGTTGGTGGTGCTGTGGTCGTGGCTGGGGGGTCCAGGGTGCTGGTCTGGGGTGGGCATTGAGGTTGGTGGTGCTGTGGTTGTGGCTGGGGGGTCCAGGGTGCTGGTCCGGGGGGTTGTCTCGGTGATCTCGGCGGGGTGGAGATTGCTCCGCTGTTACTGAGTGGAGAGGTCGGGCTGCGGTTTAAAGCGACTTCCTCGAGAGTCTTGGCAAGGATGGGGACTGTCTCCCTGTACAGGTGAACACGGTCATAGAGACAGTCCAGATCGAGGGTGGGATGGTGGGCCAGGTGTACATTGGGTCGCAGGGCACAGTCCCGGGAGAGGCTGGCGTTTATTCTTTGGATTGTGGCAGGGTGGAAGTCCTTCCTCTGTAGAAGGGTTGACACCATGATTCTTGAGTTGGGGAAGATTGCGGAGGCCTTCTCAATCCCTCCCCGTAGTGAAGTCGCCACCCTCTCCTGCTGAGCACGCAGGTCATTGCTTCCGGTGTGTATGATTATGTGGCTTGGTGACCAGAGATGGGCCTTATACAGCAGCTCCATGGCACTCTGCGTTGTTGGGCACCACACCTTTCTCCTTTTGTGTCGAAGGGAAAAGTTTCTTCTCCTGAACAAACTTCCCATTTGAGTCCATTAACAGGACGATGTCAGCCAGTGTTTCTTCTGGACTGGAGGGGGCAGAGGGGGGGCTGGTGGGTGTTGGAGCTGGGGTGTGGCTGGTCTGTGCCGGTGCCGCTGTCAGTGGGAGGCTGTTCTGTGGGTTAGGGAGGAGGGGTGCAGCAGGCAGGGCTGGGGAAGCCTGGCAGGTTGAGCTGGGCTCCTCTGCTGTGTGAAGGCAGGTCATAGAGTGGTGATCTAGCTGCTCCTGCTGCCTGTCCTCTGTTCTCTTTTTCTCCTGCAGCCTGTCCTCTGTTCTCTTTTTCTCCTGCAGCCTGTCCTCTGTTCTCTTTTTCTCCTGCAGCCTGTCCTCTGTTCTCTTTCTCTCCTGCTGCCTGTCCTCTGTTTTCTTTCTCTCCTGCTGCCTGTCCTCTGTTCTCTTTCTCTCCTGCTGCCTGTCCTCTGTTTTCTTTCTCTCCTGCTGCCTGTCCTCTGTTCTCTTTCTCTCCTGCAGCCTGTCTGTCCTCTGTTCTCTTTCTCTCCTGCAGCCTGTCTGTCCTCTGTTCTCTTTCTCTCCTTCTCTCTCTCCTTAATGGTCTGAAAGTCTGTTTCAAACAGTCTGATGTTACCTGGCACCATGACAGTCCCAGTCTGTTACCTGGCACCATGACAGTCCCAGTCTGTAACCTGGCACCATGACAGTCCCAGTCTGTTACCTGGCACAATGACAGTCCCAGTCTGTTACCTGGCACCATGACAGTCCCAGCCTGTTACCTGGCACCATGACAGTCCCAGTCTGATGTTACCTGGCAGAGGTTGATTGTTATCATGGTGCTGTCAGGGTCGTCTGTCTCTTTGATTTTCAGCTTCCACCCATTACAGATTCCCTCTGTCTTTATGGATGGGTAGTGAGAGCAGACTGCTGAGCGCCATGCATTTGGCTGGTCAGTGAGGAAGATGAGATTACTCACGTCACCGTTATTGTAGAGGTCTGCGAAAAGTGTTTCTGGCCTCCTCTTTAGTAGTGTCTGTTTAAAAAGCTTTCCTCGTTGTGTTATCTCATTTTAAAAACAAAAAAATATGAAATATATCAGGAGCTCATGTTACCTCTCTCTTAACCTCTCTCTCTCTCTCTCTCTCTCTCTCTCTCTCTCTCTCTCTCTCTCTCTCCACTCCTCTCTCTTAACCTCTCTCTCTCTTTCTCTCTCTCTCTCTCTCTCTCCACACCTCTCTCTTAACCTCTCTCTCTCTCTCTCTCTATCTCACTCTCTCTTTCTCTCTCTCTCTCTATCTCACTCCCTCTCTCGCTCTCTCTCTCTCCACACACCTCTCTCTCTCTCTCTCCACACCTCTCTCTTATCCTCTCTCTCTCTCTATCTCACTCTCTCTTTCTCTTTCTCTATCTCACTCTCTCTTTCTCTCTCTCTCTCTCTCTCTCTCTCTCTCTATCTCACTCTCTCTTTCTCTATCTCACTCTCTCTTTCTCTCTCTCTCTCTCTCTCTCTCTCTCTCTCTCTCTCTCTCTCTCTCTCTCTCTCTCTCTATCTCACTCTCTCTTTCTCTATCTCACTCCCTCTCTCGCTCTCTCTCTCTCCACACCTCTCTCTTAACCTCTCTCTCTCACACACACTCTCTCTCTCTCTTTCTCTCCTTCCCTTTCTCTTCTCTCCATCCCCCCGCCCCCCTCGACTCACACACACCCACAGTGAGGTGTGTGTGTATAGTCAGCAGTGTGGTCTGACTAAATAAGGCCAGGCAGGAGTCAGCTTATCAGCACCAGCCAGGAATACATACCCTCCTGCCATCGCTATCATCTATCTCTCCTGGGTGTGTGTGACTGTGTGTGGTGTGTGTGTGTGTGTGTGTGTGTGTGTGTGTGGAACTGAGTCACACACAGGTAATATTCCATCAAGGTTTATGTCATACTTATCATACTTATTACTGCGCTCATACTTCAGCTGTTGTTTTTCTGTATCTGTACCGTAGCAAACATGGTCCTGAATCCACCTGGTTCAAATCTTTAGTATGTCATTGTCCTGTGGTTGGCGTGCTGCGTGTGATTTGATATTGTATATTTATCCTCTCTCACTCTCTCTTTCTCTCTCTTTCTCTCTCTTTCTCTCTCTTTATCTTTCTCTCTTTCTCTTTTTCTCTCTCTATGTCTCTGTCTCTATCTCTCTATCTCTCTCTCTTTATCTCTCTCTCTATCTCTCTCTCTTTATCTCTCTCTTTATCTCTCTCTTTATCTCTCTCTCTCTCTCTCTCTCTATCTCTCTCTCTCTTTGTCTCTCTCTCCCTTCTGTCTGTCTGTCTCTCTCTCTCTCTCTCTCTCTCTCTCTCTCTCTCTCTCTCTGTCCCTCCCTTGGGGGGGGGGGGGAGGATGTAACAAATCAGTTCCTACTTAAACAAACACATATTTACTAGGTGACTGTACGGGACCAGTCATACCCCTAACAGACACTAAAGAGTTATTAGTAATTCTGCTGATGCCATATCAGATACTTTCTAGTGTACCTTGTGGAGAGAGAGATGATGGGGAGAGAGAGAGAGAGGGGGAGTGAAAGAGAGAGAGGGGGAGAGAGAGAGAGGGGGAGGGAGGGAGAGAGAGAGAGGGGGAGGGAGGGGAGGGAGAGGGAGAGAGAGAGGGAGGGAGAGGGAGAGAGAGGGGGAGGGAGGGAGAGAGAGAGGGGGAGAGAGAGAGAGAGAGGGAGAGAGAGCCAGATTCTGCCAGACCTGGGCCCTGACAGTAAATCTCATTAAGACAAAAATAATGGTGTTTCTAAAAAGGTCCAGTTGCCATGACCACAAATACAAATTCCATCTAGACACTGTTGTCCTAGAGCACACAAACAATGATATATACCTCGGCCTAAATATCAGACATTCAGAGGGGCCTATTGATGGCTTTCTATGCCATCAAAAGGAACATAAAATTCGACATACCAATCTGGCTAAAAATACTTGAATCAGATGTAGAACCTATTTCCCTTTATGGTTGTGAGGTCTGGGGTCCTGCTCACCAACCAAGAATTCACTAAATGGGACAAACACCTAATTGAGAAATATCCTCAGTGTACAACGTAAAACACCAAATAATGCATGCAGAGCAGAATTAGGCCGATACCCGCTAATTATCAAAATCCAGAAAAAAGCTGTTAAATTCTACAACCACCTAAAAGGAAGTGATTTCCAAACCTTCCATAACAAAGCCATCACCTACAGAGAGATGAACCTGGAGAAGAGTCCCATAAGCAAGCTGGTCCTGGTGCTCTGTTCACAAACACAAACAGACCCCACAGAGCCCCAGGACAGCAACACAATTAGACCCAACCAAATCACGAGGAAACAAAAAGATAATTACTTGACACATTGGAAAGAATTAACAAAGAAACAGAGCAAACTAGAATGCTATTTGTCCCTAAACAGAGAGTACACAGTGGCAGAATACTTGACCACTGTGACTGACCCAAACTGAAGGAAAGCTTTGACTATGTACAGACTCAGTGAGCATAGCCTTGCTATTGAGAAAGGCCGCCGTAGGCAGACCGGACTCTCAAGAGAAGACAGACTATGTGCACACTGCCCACAAAAAGAGGTGGAAACTGAGCTACACTTCCTAACCTCCTGTCAAATGTATGACCATATTAGAGACATATATTTCCCTCAGATTACACAGACAAACAAAGAATTTGAAAACAAACCCAATTTTGATGAACTCCCAAATTTACTGGGTGAAATACCACAGTGTGCCATCACAGCAGCAAGATGTGACCTGTTGCTACAAGAAAACTGCAAGAAGTGAAGAATTAACACTATTGTAAATACAACCCATATGTATGTTTATTTATTTTCCCTTTTGTACTTTAACTATTTGCACATAATATGACATTTGAAATGTCTATTCTTTTAGAACTTCTCTGAGTGTAATGTTTACTGTTCGTTTTTATTGTTTTTTTCACTTTTGTTTATTATCTACTTCCCTTGCATGGCCAATAAAGTCCTTAAATTGGATTGAATTGAATTGAGAGAGGGAGAGACAGCAGAACCTGAGACAGAGCTGACAAAATGTAAAAAATATAAAACAATTAGAGAGTGTCATTTCCCCAAATTTGAAACCCTTATTCAAGGTTTTAAAGACCTCTCTGATGAGGATGGGCTACCCGTCCTGTTGGAGGAGGACGCAGAGAGCTGTGGGTTGGCAGCGCACTACATTGCTGCCTGACATAAGATGAGGGACAGTGTCTGACAGACCAATCAACCTGCACATGTCCTCTACTGTATGATTATTGTTATTGTTGAATGTATGGTTATTTTGACCCTTGGTTATTGTTGTTACTGTTGTCCCGGTGACAATTTTGATTGTTATTATTTTCATATTGTAAACCTCCGAAGTAAGCTTTGGGCAATATGTACATTGTTACGTCATGCCAATAAAGCAAATTTCATTTCATTTCATTTAATTGAGAGAGGGGGGGGGGGGGGGAGTTGAGAGGGAGGATGAGAGAGGGGAAGTTTGAGAGAGAGGAGGAGATAGAGGGGGAGAGTGATTAATGCCCCAGTCACATTAACCATAAACACTCCGTTACGTTGCACCGAATGTCATTTATTTGAATAGGGACCATCCATAACGGAGTGGAATACTGATATAATATATGCCCCCTTGCGTTTCAAAGCTCTGTTACCAGACAGACGCCACATACTTAGAATTTTTCCTAACCGGCCAGAGTCCATCGAAGAACAGCAAGTTACTAAACCACAGAAGAAGATGAAAATATGGGTTCATGGGATAGCTAGCAACTTGTAAACAATTACCCAAATATCCACATTCCTGTAAGTGGATACTATTTAAATAATATGTTCAAAATAATACATATTTGCAGTTAAAGCCAATTCTACTGTATGACTGTTGCCTCTCGTTTTAGTTTATTGTGATGATAATGGCGTTTGTTTTTTTATGACTAGCTGCTCTGTAAAATAGTATAGCGTAGAGTTTAGCCAGCTAGCTGTCTGCTCTGTAATATAGTATAGCCTAGAGTTTAGCTAGCTAGCTGTCTGCTCTGTAAAATAGTATAGCCTAGAGTTTAGCTAGCTAGCTGTCTGCTCTGTAATATAGTATAGCCTAGAGTTTAGCCAGCTAGCTGTCTGCTCTGTAATATAGTATAGCGTAGAGTTTAGCTAGCTAGCTGTCTGCTCTGTAATATAGTATAGCCTAGAGTTTAGCTAGCTAGCTGTCTGCTCTGTAATATAGTATAGCCTAGAGTTTAGCTAGCTAGCTGTCTGCTCTGTAATATAGTATAGCCTAGAGTTTAGCTAGCTAGCTGTCTGCTCTGTAATATAGTATAGCCTAGAGTTTAGCTAGCTAGCTAGCAGTCTGCTCTGTAATATAGTATAGCCTAGAGTTTAGCTAGCTAGCTAGCTGTCTGCTCTGTAAAATAGTATAGCCTAGAGTTTAGCTAGCTAGCTGGCTGCTCTGTAAAATAGTATAGCCTAGAGTTTAGCTAGCTAGCTAGCTAGCTGTCTGCTCTGTAATATAGTATAGCCTAGAGTTTAGGTAGCTAGCTGGCTGCTGTGTAAAATAGTATAGCCTAGAGTTTAGCTAGCTAGCTAGCTAGCTGTCTGCTCTGTAAAATAGTATAGCCTAGAGTTTAGCCAGCTAGCTGTCTGCTCTGTAATATAGTATAGCCTAGAGTTTAGCTAGCTAGCTGTCTGCTCAGTAATATAGTATAGCCTAGAGTTTAGCTAGCTAGCTGGCTGCTCTGTAAAATAGTATAGCCTAGAGTTTAGCTAGCTAGCTAGCTGTCTGCTCTGTAATATAGTATAGCCTAGAGTTTAGCTAGCTAGCTGGCTGCTCTGTAAAATAGTATAGCCTAGAGTTTAGCTAGCTAGCTAGCTAGCTGTCTGCTCTGTAAAATAGTATAGCCTAGAGTTTAGCTAGCTAGCTGGCTGCTCTGTAAAATAGTATAGCCTAGAGTTTAGCCAGCTAGCTGTCTGCTCTGTAATATAGTATAGCCTAGAGTTTAGCTAGCTAGCTGTCTGCTCTGTAATATAGTATAGCCTAGAGTTTAGCTAGCTAACTGTCTGCTCTGTAAAATAGTATAGCCTAGAGTTTAGCTAGCTAGCTGGCTGCTCTGTAAAATAGTATAGCCTAGAGTTTAGCTAGCTAGCTAGCTAGCTGTCTGCTCTGTAATATGGTATAGCCTAGAGTTTAGCCAGCTAGCTGTCTGCTCTGTAATATGGTATAGCCTAGAGTTTAGCTAGCTAGCTGTCTGCTCTGTAAAATAGTATAGCCTAGAGTTTAGCTAGCTAGCTGTCTGCTCTGTAATATAGTATAGCCTAGAGTTTAGCTAGCTAGCTGTCTGCTCTGTAAAATAGTATAGCCTAGAGTTTAGCTAGCTAGCTGGCTGCTCTATAAAATAGTATAGCCTAGAGTTTAGCTAGCTAGCTAGCTGGCTGTCTACTCTGTAATATAGTATAGCCTAGAGTTTAGCTAGCTAGCTGGCTGCTCTGTAAAATAGTATAGCCTAGATTTTAGCTAGCTAGCTGGCTGCTCTGTAAAATAGTATAGCCTAGAGTTTAGCTAGCTAGCTAGCTAGCTGGCTGCTCTGTAATATAGTATAGCCAAGAGTTTAGCTAGCTAGCTGTCTGCTCTGTAATATAGTATAGCCTAGAGTTTAGCTAGCTTGCTGGCTGCTCTGTAAAATAGTATAGCCTAGAGTTTAGCTAGCTAGCTGGCTGCTCTATAAAATAGTATAGCCTAGAGTTTAGCTAGCTAGCTAGCTGGCTGTCTACTCTGTAATATAGTATAGCCTAGAGTTTAGCTAGCTAGCTGGCTGCTCTGTAAAATAGTATAGCCTAGATTTTAGCTAGCTAGCTGGCTGCTCTGTAAAATAGTATAGCCTAGAGTTTAGCTAGCTAGCTAGCTAGCTGGCTGCTCTGTAATATAGTATAGCCAAGAGTTTAGCTAGCTAGCTGTCTGCTCTGTAATATAGTATAGCCTAGAGTTTAGCTAGCTTGCTGGCTGCTCTGTAAAATAGTATAGCCTAGAGTTTAGCTAGCTAGCTGTCTGCTCTGTAAAATAGTATAGCCTAGAGTTTAGCTAGCTAGCTGGCTGCTCTGTAAAATAGTATAGCCTAGAGTTTAGCTAGCTAGCTGGCTGCTCTGTAAAATAGTATAGCCTAGAGTTTAGCCAGCTAGCTGTCTGCTCTGTAATATAGTATAGCCTAGAGTTTAGCTAGCTAGCTGTCTGCTCTGTAAAATAGTATAGCCTAGAGTTTAGCTAGCTAGCTGTCTGCTCTGTAATATAGTATAGCCTAGAGTTTAGCTAGCTAGCTAGCTAGCTGTCTGCTCTGTAATATAGTATATCTTAGAGTTTAGCTAGCTAGCTGGCTGCTCTGTAATATAGTATAGCCTAGAGTTTAGCTAGCTAGCTGGCTGCCCTGTAAAATAGTATAGCCTAGAGTTTAGCTAGCTAGCTGTCTGCTCTGTAATATAGTATAGCCAAGTGTTTAGCTAGCTAGCTGTCTGCTCTGTAAAATAGTATAGCCTAGAGTTTAGCTAGCTAGCTGTCTGCTCTGTAATATAGTATAGCCTAGAGTTTAGCCAGCTAGCTGGCTGCTCTGTAAAATAGTATAGCCTAGAGTTTAGCTAGCTAGCTGTCTGCTCTGTAAAATAGTATAGCCTCGAGTTTAGCTAGCTAGCGTAAACTCACCCCATTCCGTACAAATGTGTGCAACCGTGACTTTCAAACGAGGCTACAAAGAAAACTAATGGGACTTGTAGTGACTGTGTTGACTTCAAAATCTGGGGTGTGAACTACGTTTCTATTCAAGCGTTGATCGACATGGTAACGGCTCTATAGCATTGGAGAAAAGATGAAAAAAACGGACCCTCCGTTACATCGTGACGTGTCATGCCGTAACGTACAGCATAAAGCAACTATTCCTGTCTTACAATCTCTCTCCACCAGGTGTAGCACTTCTCTCATCGTTTAAAAACAAGAAATGAACAGTGATGGGGGTAAGGCGTCATCACTGTAAGCGATCATGACTTTCAAAGCCGCTGTTTACTTCTGAAGATCACTTTAGCACCGCCCTAAAAAACCCGATTCAAATTCGACACAAACCTTCAAATAGGTATGTAATGACACATTATATAAACTCTTTATATTGTTTTATTTACATTTTAGAGGCGATAAGGTGGTACGTTGGACAGATGGAGTGGAAAAAAAGCAGTTTTCCCACACGACATGTGACCTTCTCACTATCACGCATTAGTTTCGCTTCCCCACCCGCCATTTTTAAAAAGACCCGAAGGAGCTCATTGCCTTCTTGAATTATGTAGAAACGAGCAGCATGGACGTCTTGTCATTCATTTTGTTGGAAAGGGGAGAAATCGTGCTTTACAATGTTATTGACATTACAGTTGATCTGGAAGCATTACGTTTTTTGGGGGGGGCGCTAAAATAAGGTCAATTGTACGGACCAAGGCGATGTACAAAAGTGAGTTAGTTTACGTTAGCTGTCTGCTCTGTAAAATAACTTGACTTGCTAGAAAATTATAGAAACAAGTTGTGCAAAAAGTAACTAAACTAACCATGTTTTATTATCAAGTGAAACAATGTGTTTGGAAAGTGGAAAGTTCATGGAAATGGAAAGTTCATATTTTACAATCTACCTAAACAAATGCGATTCCTGACGAGAAACTAGGGTTTCCTCCATCTTGTCTTGTGTTGTGAAACTCTCCCTATTCTCTCCATCCAGTAGCGGAACAAGACTGCATGAAGGTGACGTACGGTCTAATTAAATGTCACAATGGAAACATCAGAGAGAGATGGGTTATAGAGAGATGGGTTATAGAGAGATGGGTTATAGAGAGATGATGGTTATAGAGAGAGATGGGTTATAGAGAGGGTTAGAGAATGGGTTATAGAGAGAGATGGGTTAGTAGAGAGAGATGGGTTATATAGAGAGATGGGTTTATAGAGAGAGATGGGTTATAGAGAGAGATGGGGTTATAGAGAGATGGGTTATAGAGAGAGATGGGTTATAGAGAGAGATGGGTTATAGAGAGATGGGTTATAGAGAGAGATGGGTTATAGAGAGAGATGGGTTATAGAGAGATGGGTTATAGAGAGAGATGGGTTATAGAGAGATGGGTTATAGAGAGAGATGGGTTATAGAGAGAGATGGGTTATAGAGAGATGGGTTATAGAGAGATGGGTTATAGAGAGAGATGGGTTATAGAGAGATGGGTTATAGAGAGAGATGGGTTATAGAGAGATGGGTTATAGAGAGAGGGGTTATAGAGAGAGATGGGTTATAGAGAGATGGGTTATAGAGAGAGATGGGTTATAGAGAGAGATGGGGTATAGAGAGAGATGGGTTAGAGAGAGAGGGGGTATAGAGAGATGGGTTATAGAGAGAGATGGGTTATAGAGAGAGATGGGGTTATAGAGAGAGATGGGTTATAAAGAGATGGGTTATAGAGAGATGGGTTACAGAGAGATGGGTTATAGAGAGATGGGTTATAGAGAGAGATGGGTTATAGAGAGAGATGGGTTACAGAGAGAGATGGGTTATAGAGAGATGGGTTATAGAGAGATGGGTTAGAGAGAGAGAGAGTGATGGGTTATAGAGAGATGGGTTATAGAGAGAGATGGTTTATAGAGAGAGATGGGTTATAGAGAGATGGGTATAGAGAGAGATGGGTTTATAGAGAGAGATGGGTTATAGAGAGAGATGGGTTATAGAGAGAGATGGGTTATAGAGAGATGGGTTATAGAGAGAGATGGGTTATAGAGAGATGGGTTATAGAGAGAGATGGGTTATAGAGAGAGATGGGTTATAGAGAGAGATGGTTATAGAGAGAGATGGGTTATAGAGAGAGATGGGTTATAGAGAGAGATGGGTTATAGAGAGAGATGGGTTATAGAGAGATGGGTTATAGAGAGATGGGTTATAGAGAGAGATGGGTTATGAGAGATGGGTTATAGAGAGATGGGGGAGAGATGGGTTATAGAGAGGGTTATAGAGAGATGGGTTATAGAGAGAGATGGGTTATAGAGAGATGGGTTATAGAGAGAGATGGGTTATAGAGAGAGATGGGTTATAGAGAGAGATGGGTTATAGAGAGATGGGTTATAGAGAGAGATGGGTTACAGAGAGAGATGGGTTAGAGAGAGATGGGTTATAGAGAGAGATGGGTTATAGAGAGAGATGGGTTATAGAGAGATGGGTTATAGAGAGATGGGTTATAGAGAGAGATGGGTTATAGAGAGATGGGTTATAGAGAGATGGGTTATAGAGAGAGATGGGTTAGAGAGAGATGGGTTATAGAGAGATGGGTTATAGAGAGATGGGTTATAGAGAGAGATGGGTTATAGAGAGAGATGGGTTATAAAGAGA